>NC_056727.1:185791285-185832087 GCF_019279795.1 Protopterus annectens
CCAGGATAGTGGACTACATACACATTGGTTGACAAAGTCCATTGAACATGTGGGAGAAATAGACAAATGCAGGTTCTGTAAAACAGAACTGAAAACAGTTGGACATCTAGTTGTTGGGTATTATATACTAATGGCAGAGGGCCTGTATACTGAAAGCCATAATAATGTAGCAAGACTGTTGCACTGGGAATTGTGCAAACATTACCATACTGAAGTATGTGAGAAGCTTTGAAACATGAGCCACAAAACATTATAGAGAATGATGAAGTTTATATCACATATGATCACCGATTATCAACAGCTCAAAAAACAATGCGAGAAAACCAGATTAGTAGTCCATGAAAAGAAGACAAAGTAGCATTGATCACTGAAATTGCTACACCCAGACATTACAGTGTCTTACATACAGAGAGACACAAAGTTATAAAATACCAGGATTTGCACGCAGAAACAAAGGCAATGTGGAAGAAGGATACTCAGACTGTTCCAATAGTAGTAGGAGCAATGGGTCTCATAAAAAATATTAAAAGTCTGATTTAGATAAGCTAACAATACATGTAACTCTGTATGAATTGCCGAAGGAATCAATTCTGGACATGCTGCAGGTGCTGCAAAGAGCACTTTTGGCTAACATCAAAGAATGAGACAATACTAATTTCATGAACGTTAATCATACTTTGACTTAGGAATGGGGTCCATTCCCATCATGGTATTAGAAACTCAAAAGACTTGGAGAAATTAAATCAGTGATGATGACAGAAATGCTGTCAAATGCTTTTTTTGAAATCTAGCCATGCCATACTTAGATTCTTGCCCTTTTTACAATTCTCCATTATGACTTTATTTAACAGCAAGTGATCATTTGTTCCATATGGCTTTCTTTTGTTACCCTTTTGTTCTGTTGTTTATAGATATAGATGTATAGAGAAAGATATATAGATATATAAAACAAATGTAATTTCCATGGTTGTTTTCAGGTGCTGTTAATACAAATGCACTTAAGGAGATAACAACAATTAATATATTGACTGCCATACTTCATTACAGGTAGCGTACATTAGTCCACTGACTTACAGGTTTGCTTTCTGGCTAGTTTAGTGGACATGCTGTATAGATTAGACTGAGAAATTATGTCTTGGGGTCTATTCAGGTGCAGTTATGATGGCAGAAGGCTAGCAGGAAATAAAAATCTGAAGGTAGTGTGATACTCGTAGAGTGCTTTTAGGGGAATGCAAACATAATGTCTGTTAGGTGGGTGTAGTTGGGGGGAACAGACAGTTTGGCAGCGGCAGTTGATTATTTTTGCTGAACAGATTAATTTGATTATGTATAGATAATAGATGTATCAGATTTACTTATTATGTAGGCAAGAATTAGTCTATGAAGCAGCAGAGTAACTGAATAGGGGCTGCAAGACAGACTAAATGAAAGAAAAGTTAAACTGGTTCAAATACAACAGAGTGGATTATGAAGCTGTTTGGGTGGATAGTATTAGAAATAGTGGTATATTTTATAGTATATCTTACAGAGATGAGTATTTGCTTTCGGTAAGTAACATTACAAATATGTGAAAAGAAGTACTAGGGAGAAAGTTTAGGTAATGTAAGTATACATTTATTTTTGTGTGAGGCATGACAGTTGTTGTTGATTAGGAGTCCAGAGTTATGACTACTTCAAAAGGCTTGGGTTATGTAACAACTTTCAACCTTTTTGATATTAGCTCACCAACACCAGTGTTACCTTTATCCATGGAGATGGATAATGGAACCCTATGACCTTCTTAACAATGTCACAACCAAACCAAGAAGGGGAGGGGTGGAGGCAAAACAGTCCCAAGTTTTATGACTGTTGTCTGCCTAGATGTATTGTCCGAAGAAAATTAACCTTTATGAAACACTTGTTGAAATCTTTTCCCAAGGTGTCAATATTAACAGACTTGGAATCATATTGCTCCTACCCTGCAGATGGTTCTTAGAGAACATAAGGTTCCTCTTTAAGAATCTTACACTGTAAGCCTTTGCTGCCTTTTTGTATTTATTTTTAAAGTTAGAATATTTACTAGCACCCTGGTAGTAAGAAGCGCTATCATATTATCCTTCACCTTCACCTTGTTTCATGAGTCTCATTAACTCCTTCAGTCCTCTGAACAGCTATTCAGATCCACTTCTGTTGGCCATATAAACTGCTTATACCAGATTTTGCCTCCATCTAAGGTGAAACTGGTTGACCTGATTTTTGTGTTTTTGGTTTCCCTTGTTCTGCCAACCACTACAGGTTGTGTGCCATGGCAGTCATACATCACCAATACCATTTCATTCCACATTTAGTATTATGCACTATTCCCTTGTCAGTCCATTTTTGCACTGGAAAAGGTGATGTGTAGTAGAATTACCTGTGTGCATTAATATTCCAATAGCAGAAGACATATGGTCCATCAGGTGCATGCATGTGTTGGAGGGAGTTGCCATGCAGCATGACCACTCGTTTTCTTGCTCCATCCCTTCTTTGTTATATCCCATGTGGCTTTGAATATGATTTGGTGGCATACATTGAATCACTGCCAGTAGCAATCCATTCCAGGGCTTGGTCACTCCTTAAGTGAAGTAGTATTTTATAGATTCATAGATTTTTTAGATTAGTACTAGGCTAACTGCCCCTGCGAGCCATTTTAAGCCTAGCCATTTATCCCCTGTGAGACTCAAACCCTGTACCTTGTGTTTGTAAGGCAAACACCTTAACCATTAGGCCACCCTCCCAACTTTCCCACCTTTAGTTGAAACTAATGTTACCTGTTTTCCTGTTTGCCTTTCATCTTCACTGCCATCCTTCCCATTTCCTTTCAGACATGGTAGTGTATCCATATCATAGCCTACCTTTCTATTTTCTTTTCGAATGAATACATGCCTGACTTCCCACGTCTCTCTTCACATAGCAGTTCCTCATTATTTCTACATTTGGCAACTGTTTATTGCATGTTACCTACCAATTAGTTTTTTCTTCTTCCTCTTTATGGCCTTCAAAACTTTGATTTTAGATGTGGCTTTACCAGTATCTGGTATATGTAAATGATGTATACATCTATATATATCCTTGACTTGTTTATGTTTGAGAAGGGGCGATCCACATTAGCTTTGAAGCCTGATAAAGGATCAAACCAGAGCTCCAGATATTGTAGATAAGTACTATCTCAATAAATTAGTTCTTTGAAATGGAGATGCATTATTTATCTGACAGTTCACATATGTCTGAACAGTATGAAAGACTGTGCATTTGATTTGGTTTATACTGGCTGAAAACTATGGCTACTTAAACTACATACAATCCTTCATGCAATTGATTCTGAATTACTTTAAATGAGGGAAATGACTTGGTAATATTGTAAGGGCCAAATAATCAACATAAAGAATGGAGAAATGTATTGGATGTCCCATTCCAGGTAACTGACAAAAAAGACAAAAACAGAACTAAAAAAAAACAAAACAGCAAATGACAGATCACTGTAATACTCCAGTTGAGACATCGGCCTGCTTTTTAAACTAAAATGTCTATTGTTGAGATAATTCTAAAAGCTCTGACACAGTTTATCATTAAATTAAGTTAGTTTTATTAACTGAAGGAAGGCACCACGATACACACAACTAAATGCTATAGTTAGGTTACAATGACAGAACTAATAAAAATAGTCTGTACCTGTTTTGTGGATTATTGTGTCATAAATATCTTAAATGACTGCCTGAATATCATTTATTGCCTTTAAAATGAACTGTACTCCACAAAGGATGTATTTTATACTAGAAGATTAAAAAATACATTAGCATAACCGCAACATCAAATGTGCAGACAGTATAAAAGTTGTGATGATAGAATGGGGCTTAGGTCTGAGGAACAGCAAACTAAAAATAGTCATTATGATTCAACTTCTGAAATTGAGGATTTAAAATAACTGGTAATGTGATGGATTTAAATTCTTTGACAATGAAAAAACAAAGGTCTGGACTGATTATTTAAGAAAGATAATGATACAGAGCAAAAATATTTTCAGAGGGTGAATGTTTTGTGAAAATTAAGTACTTCTACTTTGAGTGAATGGCACACTAACATCACCTATTAATCTGGCCAGTAATATTGTCACACCAAGCTGCTTCGACATACTCTTCCTTCTCTTGTGATGAGACCAGTAGCGGCTGGTGACTTCAAATCAAAGGGGGGCTGCAGGAGACAGCTGAATGGGTGGGGTCAAGGGGAAGGGGTGTGGCCAACTAGAAAGGGGAGGAGCTATGCTCAAAACCACAAAAACTAACTTTAATTAAATACGCTGCCCTGGGTGCCAAACCATCATTATGACAGTCCAATCAAGACAAAAATAAGTGTAGAAGAATAAAAATATTCAATGCATTGGCTGCATGACAGCTTACTTAATATCTAGGTGGAAACAAAAGGTTGTGAGGCATGAAAAAATAAATTACTTTTTAAATACATTACTGGAATGCCAGTCAAAATCAAGTATAAGAAAAACAAGAAGCACTCAACTCAAACCACTTCTCCTTGCACTGCAGTTCTAATTATAGTTTATATTCAGCTTTATTAAAGTACCAAGTAATATGCTGAAAGTAGAAATCTCTGTGATGCTCCCACTTGTAAAAATGTTTCTTATCCAAAAAAGACCTGCTGCCTGACAACTATCTACTTGTTTCATGGGGAAAACATGATCAAAGTAAAAAGTGAAAAGCAAACAAGAAACAAGCTCAAGATACACTGCTTAAAGGATTACTGTACAGGTTATGGACCACACATAATTGGCATTCTGTTTAGTTTATGGGTAAAGTCTGTAGAGATGACTGGAAGTCTCCAACAAGTGTAATGAGCTTTTTAAAATAATGGAATCCTGTCCTTTAATACCCAAGGCTTATACATTATCTAGTCAAGTATTCTCTGCATGGCAACAACAGAAAGGCTTTCAATGTTGGCAATTCTTTAACAGTATGCTTATTAAAGCTTACTTGCATCTTACGATCTCAGACAAGCTTACCTTATGGTCATTAAAGCATTGCTACTTAAACACAGAGCAACAGGCACTTTCTGAGTAATAAGCATAAATCTGAGTAATAGGCATAAATCAACAGTACAAAAATATGACAGAAACCAGACCATTCTGCAAAATCAAGGACAGATGAAAAGCCACTGTAGTACTTGTGTCTACCTTGGATGGGGGGACACACTGCACATTTACACTGCATAACTTCTCCTTGCCTTGCTTGGACACATCCAGAGTCACTACATGGGGGAGTGGGGTGCAACAAGTATGTCACAATTTGAAATGTCTCTGGCTGACTGTGATGGCCCTGACACATTTGTCATACCTCTCAACCTCAGGGCAAGAAATCTGGACAAAGCCATACACAGAAGTGGGACAAAGGCCCAAAAATAAGGACAATTTTTAAATATTGCTCTAATAAACTTAGAAAGATAATAGAATAGGTGTTGCATTAGTATGAATTTTCTGAAGGGTATAAAATCTGAAACTCAAATGTCTGTCATTATTTTCTAACTTCAGTCTTTAGTGATTTGTCACTAATTTGCCAAAAAACACAATTTTATGAAAAATGGACCAAAATGTGATGCAAAAATATAAAATAGCCACACAATACAGCTGGGAACCTATCAAAGAAGGGGCACATTAATATTAGTACTGCTAACTTGAGCAGCTGACAAAATAAAGGAATCTACATGCATTTCAAGTAATCTATAACTTTGATTATTACAGTTATTTCTTAATTGTAAACCCTCCATGTTTTCTTCCAAAATTGCTATTTTGCGAAGGGATTATTAGGGGGAAAAAATCCAAAAAGCACACAAAACCGGACACTGCTGATTCCTCAAAACCTCCTTGTTTATTAAAACAACAAAAACAAACATATGATGAGCGCTTTCGGGCCACTGCCCTTCATCAGACAAAGCATCTCACACAAACTGAACATTTAAAAATACATATTATCCAATGGGAAGTTAGTAAAAAACCCGCCTATTCTTAAGGGCGGGCTTCATAGGAATGACATCATTGAGCCCGGGGCTCCTATGTGCCATTAACTCAATAATCCATCTTGACTCGGCTAACTCAGTTAGCTGTTTGATGTCACCTCCTCTTTTACTTAACTTCACATTTACTATCACCCTAAATTTAAAACTGTGCATAGGGTTGGCTTCTAAGTGTCTAAACAGTGCATTATGTATGTCCCCATTCCTAATGGATGAAAGGTGCTGTAGAATCCTCACTTTAAACATGCAGTTGGTCTTACCTACATAAAAGCATGTGCAGGACTGGCACTCAGCCAGATAAACCACATCACTTACTAACTTCCCATTGGATAATATGTATTTTTAAATGTTCAGTTTGTGTGAGATGCTTTGTCTGATGAAGGACAGTGGCCCGAAAGTGCTCATCATATGTTTGTTTTTGTTGTTTTAATAAACAAGGAGGTTTTGAGGAATCAGCAGTGTCCGGTTTTGTGTGCTTTTTGGATTTTTTCTCTTTTTTCGCTTGACTGGACTTTGGTGAGGCACAGAACATTACTTGGGTTTTGTTATATTTATTGTGTTCACTTGTGCCTCACATGCTTTGGACAACATGGAGTTTAATAATATTGTGAAATCTACATCCACCATGCTACCGAGTGCCTTGGCTGATGGAGCTGGTAATTTGAAAAGTTTTCTATATCGAGAAAACCCGTTTCTTGGTTTGAGTTTTGATGTACAGAAGGATAAACACATTGGTAATAACATTCCTGTTGTGACAGATAAAAACTTTGATAATTTGCTGAGGGATCTCAGTTACAAAATGGGCAGGCTACAGCATCTGCAGTGGCAAACTTTCCATCTAGAAGCCTGCCTTGCATATGGAATTGTGCCTCGGGGTATGAGGATTTTATATATGCCCACGCAGGGCGACCATTACCCTGAACTGTTGGCCAAATGGCAGCTGTTAAACATCAAAACAAGTTACCAATATATGGAGTTGATTAATGATTTTTTCGCTCCAGAGATTGTTACCCTTAAAAAAGAAGTGGAATTGTTACAACATAAACTTGCAACAGAATTTGATGAACCAAGGAACGTACAACGTTTGGAACAGTTACACAAATCCCTGTCGGATGGGGAGGAAAAACTACGAAACCAAAAACTGGGTAAACTAAAAAGAGATCACTTCGATTTTCAGCAGGGGAATATCTTCGTTTGGTCCAAGACTAGAAGCCGCTCAACATCTAATGAAGAACGAAGGGCCAGGAGACCGCGTTTGCACTCACGGGATGGCACAGAACGGAGTGAATGCTTGATGATGACAACATCCAGCGCTGAAGATACTATACGCCCTGCTACATCCTCTACAGCTCTGGGGAGCTCACATATTACCACTTCCATTACCGCGGAGGTTAGAACACAAGGATCCAACACATCTTCAGGGCTTTCTACTAACTTGCGGGATGCTCCATCATGCAGAGAGGTCTCTGCTCCTTATACGAAGGACTCCACAGCTATCATGGATCCAGCGCCCATTAGTTCCACAGTGGGGCCTGTTGATTTGATTCCCAACATGATTAATGTAGTTGAAGAGGCTTCTGTTCAACAGTCCATCCCTGATCCGGCTGATGCTGGTTTTACATCTACAAATTTGGACTGTGATTCAGAAGACAACAGGACAGGAGCTAGACCCAAACGTACGCAGGGTCAGTTGTGTTTTTTGGACAAATTACCAGCCCCTGTCAAGAAGAAAGGGGCATGGAACCGATCGCAAAGCGAAGACAGGGAGTTCAACAAGAGGAGGAGGTTGTTGAATTGACTGATACCTGCGATACTGGTATTGTTTTTAACCTTTCATCTTACAGTTTATCTGTAGATGAACTGTTTGTTTTAAATAAAGGGTTGACATTTGTGCCTAGCAAGACATGTGTGTATAATGATATCATAATGGACCTTATGGTCTACTGTCGTAATTTAGCTTTAAAACAGATTTTTGGTGGGAATATGACAAATAATTCTACCTTGAGGCAACCTAGTTGCTTTATTCCATCATTTTCACCTGCTATGAACTTGTTTATTAATGCCTGTGAACAGGATTTAATGCGTTATTTTCAGAAGGAGACACATAGTAGGTTTTATAACTTAACTTCCACACAGAGAAAAGCCTTATATGATCTTGGCAATAATGTAGATGTAACCATCAAGATGGCTGACAAGGGGGGAGCTGTAGTGGTGCTTAACACTACTTGGTATAATCGAAAGTTACAAGAACTATTGTCTGATGTTGATACTTACATTCCGATTAATCCTCTGGGAGTGAAAGGAGTAATAGATAGGGTACATAACAGCCTACATTCTCTATTAGTTAACAAAATAATTGATGAAGGTCTATTTAAATTTCTGTGGATAGAGAAACCTGTTACACCCATATTTAAAGCTTTGCCTAAAATACACAAGTCTGAGATTGACCCACCTCTTAGGCCCATTGTGTCTGGTAGAGGTTGGGTGACAGAAAATATCTCGATTTGGTTGGAAATGGAGCTTAGACCATATATAACTAAATTGGAGAATGTTCTATTGGATACAGGTCACTTTTTGAAGACCCTGGGAGATGTTAAATGGGCTCATTTAGATGGCCATTTACTTATGGTGACAATGGATGTACAGAGCTTATTTACTGTCATAAGCAATGACTATGGGATACATGCTATAACTGAACTTTTAAAGGAGTTGGGTGCTACCCCGTTGAAAGTAGAGGTCGTTGTGAGATTGCTTAAGCTGGTGTTGGAGAACAACATCTTTATTGGTGTACAGCAAGCATATAGGCAGGCACAGGGGATAGCCATGGGCACCCCCTGTGCCAACACATATGCCAACCTTGTTCTGTCCTATTGGGAGAGGAATATGGTGTTAAATAATATGTTATGGAAAGGCTACATCAAAATGTATATGCGTTTTGTAGATGATATTTTTATCCTTTGGAATGGTGAGAGTAGCACGTTAGTTGATTTTGTATCATATCTACATTCCACCACATCATTCTTGAGGTTCACGGTCAATAGTTCACACACAGAAATTGATTTTCTGGATGTCAGGGTTCAGTTGACCAAGGAGGGATTTTCATCCTGTTTATACAGGAAAGACTGTTGGAAGAATACTATGCTTTCTTTCGATAGCATGCACCCTCGTTATACTTTTCCGAATATTGTGCAGGGGCAATTAGCTAGGATTTCCAGAATTAGTACCGATGACACACTTTTTGAAAAGGAAGTGGAGAACCTGAAGGATTGTTTTCATGCTAGGGGATATGATAGTAACATGGTGGATAATGTGGTGGAAAGTAGTAAAGGTTATAGAAAGAATAGATACAAACCATGGTTGAAGACTACTGATACGCATATAAGTGGTCAACACAACAGGGCTAATGAGGGTGACCCTAGGTTAATGCTGACTTATGGCAGTAATATAAGGGATGTATGTGATCTCATCCGCAGGAATTGGAACATCCTGACCAGTGATGTTAATTTGAAGAGCATTGTAGGAAATAAACCTATTTTTAGGTACAAGAGAAACAAGAATTTGAAAGACTTACTATGTAAGGATAAGGCTATGACCAGTATGGATAACTTGGTTATGACACAGGGTACTTTTCCTTGTGGATCTTGTAAGGCGTGTGCTCACATTGACAGAAGGAATGTTTTTAAGCACCCACTAACTGGAAGATCATTTGATCTGAAGGGGAGAGCTACGTGCAGGACTACTGATGTGGTTTATCTGGCTGAGTGCCAGTCCTGCACATGCTTTTATGTAGGTAAGACCAACTGCATGTTTAAAGTGAGGATTCTACAGCACCTTTCATCCATTAGGAATGGGGACATACATAATGCACTGTTTAGACACTTAGAAGCCAACCCTATGCACAGTTTTAAATTTAGGGTGATAGTAAATGTGAAGTTAAGTAAAAGAGGAGGTGACATCAAACAGCTAACTGAGTTAGCCGAGTCAAGATGGATTATTGAGTTAATGGCACATAGGAGCCCCGGGCTCAATGATGTCATTCCTATGAAGCCCGCCCTTAAGAATAGGCAGGTTTTTTACTAACTTCCCATTGGATAATATGTATTTTTAAATGTTCAGTTTGTGTGAGATGCTTTGTCTGATGAAGGGCAGTGGCCCGAAAGCGCTCATCATATGTTTGTTTTTGTTGTTTTAATAAACAAGGAGGTTTTGAGGAATTAGCAGTGTCCGGTTTTGTGTGCTTTTTGGATTTTTTCTCTTTTTTCGCTTGACTGGACTTTGGTGAGGCACAGAACATTACTTGGGTATTATTAGGGGGAAGAGCAACATTTTGAGCCAAAATCAGGGACAATTGAGAGGTTGGCTATGCCTAATTCTATAAAGCAATTTATTTGCATGTACCTCTCAACCTGTTAATGCAGTAAATCTGAACAAGGCCAAATATATTGAGGGAACATATAAACAGTACTAAAAATTGCTCTTGTATAAATTGAGACAGTTGATAGAATAACAGTTCTTACTTTAGCATGCATTTTTCTGAAGGTTATGAAGTCTGAAACTCAGTGTATCATTATTTAGTGACTTAATTCCTAAATGATTTGCCAGAAAACTACAAATTTTATGAAGAACAAACCAAAAATAAGAAGCAAAAATCTATTAATTCTTTGAAAATCTGAACAGTTGGGAGGTATAGTTCAGCTGGGCCTGTCTGAGTTTGCTGCCCTTCCCCCCTGACAAAATCATGGTTGAATGGAGTCTCTGCAGCCATTCCAATGAACCATTACTTGGCTATTTCACTCCATTTACCATAAACACTAATGTGCATACTGCTTTACTTCTATGGTGAGTTGGACTTCATTTGAAAGTTTTATTTTGTATTTTACAGCACAAACACTAAGTCATCTGCTAAACAAAGCAATGCAGTCTCACAATGAAAACTTAGCATTAAAACTTCTCTGCCCATGAAACTCACATTCATTGAAACAGCATTGAAACACACATTCAAAGAAAATACATTTTGCCAGTGGCAGATAAAGATTAATTTTGGGCGGTTTTCAAATCATAAGCCCCTTGCATATGAAACATACATGTGCTCTTTGATACACCTTCCTCATTGTACTAAATTATATTCCTTGTACAATACAGTACAGTTGTTAGAGGGCATTTTAAATTTGTTTTGAACATTTTTCCAGTAAGCAATGAAACAAAACGCATGCACCCATAATGGCAAAACTGCCCAGTTCAGAACATTTATCACAAAAGTCTACTCAGACTTCCACAGTCCACCATTATTAGTAAATATGCACAATTCTATGGTCAACCATTATCAGTAAATATGCACAATTCCACAGTCCACCATTATCAGTAAATATGCACAATTCTACAGTCCATTATCAGTAAATATGCACAATCTCTGAAGTAGTAAAAGTCATCTAAATAATTCCACATTAAAGAAATCTGTAACTATTGAAGAGGTTGCTGCTAGCAAACACCTTTATATTTCTGGGTTTCATCGAAAAATAAAGTGTCTGTTGCCCCTCAGGAATAAATTGCCTATATTACATTAAAACAATAAGCTAGTAATATTGCAAGAGGAAATGGATGGCAAACTGATAACAGACTCATAGTTAGTATCTTCACCAAGGAGAACATTCTCAGTACGGCAGCATCCACCCCTTGTGGGAGTAGAACCCACAGCCTTCTGCATCAAAAGCAAGTACACAACCTGTTGTGCTATTAACAAGGCAAATTAACTTCACTTAAGCAACACTAAACTTCTGTTCCCCTGCAGCTCTCAGCTCCTTGTAAAATCTACTCAGTACTCAACTGCATCTTAACTTCGCAGCACAAGAAAACTGGAAAAAGCCAAAATGTATTGGGGGGGGGGTCAAAAGCCCAAAAACCAGGGACACATTAAACATTGCTTGTATAATCTTGGAAAGTTGCTAGAATAAAATGCTGTGTTACCACCATACATTTTACTGCCAAGGTCCCTGTGCAAAACAGTCAGAGCAACATACCACTACGCCAAATCAGCTGCTTTGTAAAAGAGAAGAAGACTGAAACTTAAATGGCTATCATTTAGTGAATTCAGTTCTCACCACAGCTGTCAACCTCTTAGTACAAAACACCTGGACAAATCCAGTAATGAGGGAATACAGCCCTCAGACATATTCACTGAATTCAGTTCTTGCCATAGCTGTCAACCTTAGCACAAAAAACCTGGACAAAGTCAATAATGGGGGAATACAGTCCCAAAAATAGGGACAAATTTAAAATATTCATCTTATAAACTTAGAAAATTGCTAGAATAAAAGGTTGTGTTACGGTTGTGTTACTATGTATTTTCTGAAGAACATGAAGTCTGAAATTCAAATGCCTGTCAATTTTACTGCTGACAGAACAAAAACAATTTTCAGCAAAGACCCAGGGAGAAATACTGCAGACACGTCTTTGTAAAATGACAGGGCACCAGAGCAAATCCACACAAACACAGGGAGGAGATGCAGACTCCACACAGAAGGCACCCCAGCCAAGAATCAAACCAGAAATCCTATAGCTGTGAAGCAACAATACTACCACTGCCCCATCAAATATACAAGGAATTAAACCTTCAGAAACCTGAAGTCTGAAATTCAAATGCCTGTCAATTTTATTTAACATTTGTTAATTAGGACAGTCTGACTTGGAACAAAAAAAAATGTTCAGCAGAGGCCCAGGAAGAAATAATGCAGACATGTCTTTGTAACATGGGAGGACGCAAAAGCAAACCCACGGAGAAGATACAGACCCCACAAAGAAGGCAAACCAGCCAAGAATCAAACCTGAGAACCTGCAGCTGTGAGGCAACAATGCTACCACTGCACTATCAAATATCAAGCCTTGCAGCATTTACAAACCACAGATATTATGAGGAACAGATCAGATCAAATATGAGGCAAAAATCTGCAATTTTTTTTTTTTACAAATGGTGGTGGGTAGGGAATTCAGGTCTTTAACACCTGCATACAAGGTACAGGGTTCAAGCCTGAGGTATTCCCTACCACACACACACCTGTAGTAGCAAACCACAAAAACTAAATATACTGCCCTGGGTGCCAAACCGTCATTATGAGAGTCCAATCAAGACAAAATGAAGTGTAGAAGAATAAAAATATTTCAATGCATTGGCTGCATGACAGCGTAATATCTAGATGGAAACAAAAAAGGTTGTGAGGCATGAAAAAATAAATTACTTTTTTTTAAATACGTTAATGGAATGCCAGTCAAAATCAAGTATAAGAAAAACAAGCAGCGCTCAACTCAAACCACTTCTTGTACTGCAGTTCTAATTATAATTTATATTCAGCTTTATTAAAGTAACAAGTAACATGCTGAAAGTAGAAATCAATGATGCCCCCACTTGTAAAAATATTCCTTATCCAAAAAAAGACCTGCTGCCTGACATCTACTTGTTTCATGGGGAAAACATGATCAAAGTAAAAAATGAAAAGCAAACAAGAAATAAGCTCAAGATACATTGCTTAAAAGGATTACTGTACAGGTTATGGACCATGTGATTGGCATTCGGTTTACGGGTAAAGCCTGCAGAGATGACTGGAAGTCTTCAAGTGTAATGAGACTCTTAAAATAATGTAATTCTGTCCTTTATTACAGATACTGGCATATGCATTTCAATACCCAATGCTTATACATTATCTAGTTAAGTATTCTCTACATGGCAACAGAAAGGCTTTCAGTGTTGGCAATTCTTTAACAGTATGCTTATTAAAGCTTACTTGCATCTTGCAATCTCAGCCAAGCTTACCTGATGGTCATTAAAGTATTGCTACTTAAACACAGAGCAACAGGCACTTTGAGTAATAAACATAAATCAACAGTACAAAAAATATGACAGAAACCAGACCATTCTGAAAAAATCAAGGACAGATGAAAAGCCACTCTAGTACTTGTGTCTACCTTGGATGGGTGGGATTCTCTGCACATTTACATGAGCTACAATACTTACTTTAATTCTGCACCTTCCACTCTGTTCTTCTTCTCTAACTTCTTTTCTTTCTTCTTCTTTCTTCTTCTGTTCTTCTTCCTTCAGGCTAGGCTAGCACAGGCTGCACAGCACAGCTGACAAAATCCGCCCAAATAAAAAAAAAATTAAAATCCAATGCCAATTGCCAAATAATAAAATCGGACACCACAAGTCAAGCCCACAACTCAACTGACTGATTCTCGCTCTTTTCCCAGCACATAAAGCCCGGGAAGAGAGCGACAACCAATCAGCAGCCTTTAGCCCAGCAAGCACATTATGACGTGCCTGCGGACGTCGCAGTACGAGCCCCTTCCAATTCTATGCGGTTTGGAACCACATAGACTTCTGGGCATCACAATGATGCCTTCATTACACCACCGGGCTGCAATCAAAACAAAAAAAAAAATCTGTTTAAAACCTCCGCAGCCCGAGGCGGTTAAGTGCGCATGCGCTTACTTCCGAGTCACGGACTTGAATTTTTGCATTAAACAGCTGCAAAGGTGTTTTTTTTTACATTTCTTCTTCTTTTTAGCTGAGGGGGCTGCAGTCTGGCAGTCCGATGCCACGAGCCGCCCCTGGATGAGACCCTACCTAATAACCCAGTTCTGTGCTGTGGGACGGCTCTAAGTATGTCACTAATAATGCCACAAGAGTAACTCCATCTTATGATACAGTCAATGGAAAGAAAGACTAGTGGGAGGACCCTCCCTACAGTGCACTAGTCATGTGACAGTCGTGTGTAAGGCTAAAACACTGCAGAAGGAGAATCTAGCCTCCTATCTGTTTCCTCAAGAAGTAAGTTATGTCCTTTGTATGTTTCCTTATGCTGTTCTCATTTGCTTGCCTTGTTCTCCTAATTTATTTGTATATCTTTCTCAAAAGAGCGGAGTCTCCACACAGCCACAGAAAGACACAGGTATGCAACACAGACACAGACAGACATAGCATGTTTTTTGATTTGTCCATAGTTTCACTTGCCTGAATCCTTCTCACATGTCTCTGTTTTCACAATGGATAATTGAAGAGTCATATATAAACACACACAAGCACAAACAAAGAAACACACACACACACACACACACACACACACACACACACACACACACACACACACACACACACACACAGTTTTCTCTTACCTATCTTATTTGTTTTTTTTTCTGCTTTTGCAAGCAGTCTAACAATGCCATTCATAGCCCTCACCTTGTTTACTCAAGAATTCTGGATAAAACTAAAAATAATCATAGGATGTAAGCTTGAAATCAGAGACAATTTTTAAATATTAGTCTAATTCACTTAAAAAATAATAGAATGACAGCTTTTGCATCAAAATACATTTTTAAACATTAAGAAACATTAAACTCGTAACATTTGGCATTATTGAGAAAATATAATACTCAGTGATTTATCATAAGATCAATAATTTTATGAGGGATGGGGAAAAATATGTGACAAAATTATGATTGATGGGAAAAATATGTGACAAAATCAGGGACATTTAGGGAAATCAGAGACAGTATAGAGGTTTGATACCTATATATTATTTTGCTGTTTTCTGCAGCTAGCCCTTGTCTTTTCTTCTTTAATAAATTTGTGGCACCTTTTTACATTTTCTTTAGATGGCCATCAACTATTCTGCTCACATTGCTCCATTTTATCTTTATTGTCCCTGGTACTACTCCCCAGGCCTGGGTCAACACTAGTTCATAGCTGTATACGAGGCCTTTTTTAAGCCCAGCCATATATCCCAAATGATTTTGACAAATTTTATGACCCTTAAAGTTATTATATGGGATATATTTAGGCTCAGGATTTGAGGTGATCTGCTTAGGACATGTTGTTTATGCCTTGTATCCTTGTTGTGAGGAACCTCTGTTGCCTTTCCACTTGTTGCATGACCTGGTATAATACCTACTGAAGGGAGTATTGTACTCAATGATTTGTCTGATGATTGCCAGATACTGTGGAAAGATGACTTCCTTGGACCTTGATGCCATACCTTTGCTGATACGTTGTGCAACATAGCATGATTTCCTCACTACCTCAGACACATGATGGTCAAAGCCACATTACTGCCTACATGAGTCCTCAAATCCATGACTACTGGGTCTATTCTTAGGGGTGTGTTATCAGTGAGGTAGTTTCCAGAGGTAGCTATCTTCCCAAAGGATACTGTTATGCATTTCTTGGTGTAGAACTTTAGACCATGACTCTAGCGCCAGTTATTTATCTGAGTCAGCCCTTCTTGGAGGATATTAGTGTTTTGGGGGCTACTATGACTGCACCTAGTTTGTAATCATCTGCAAACTTGGTCAGCCAAAGGAAGGCCTTTGGCCTTACTTCAGGGAAGTAGATGTCAAAAAAAGTGGATCCAATGCACAGTCCTGAAGAACTCTGCTAGTAATCAGCCTTTTTGTGGAGGTGGAGTCCCCTATCCTAACTTCTTAGGTTCTGGCTGAGAGCCACCTGTCAAGGTGGCATAGGGTTTATACCTAATTCCTTGAGTTTGCCTACAATGCCCGAGTGGGGTACAGTATCAATACCTTGGTAAAATCAAGGTAGGCAGTATGAACCATTTTACCCTCATCATCAAGGCTTTAGTGACCTTCTAGAAGAAGTCCACCAGGCTGAGTACACATGATCTGTCTCTGACAAAACCAAACTAGGTCGGATCCAGTGTCGTAGGATTTCCTATGTCATTGTTAATCATTTCAATGATAAAATCCAGGAATCCCTGTGTCTGCAGGTTTGGGGTCATGTACGATTCCCAGTTTTTAGTGGGTTAGTTACAGTCATGCATGAATATAGATGGTACTGGGTTGAATGGTGAGTGTCTCCAGTAAATTTAAGTATGTGTTTGAGGCTGTGAACTTAGCTAAAGAACGCCTTATGTTTGTCCTTGGTCTGGGAAGCAATTTTTCCTCAAAGTTTGCTTTGGTGGACTTTATTTGCCTTCTGAGTTGATTGCTTAGAGTAAAGGGGAAGTTTTTATCCTATTGGATGTTGCATTTCCTCATTTTTGCCATGACTTTCTTCCTTTTGCTACACAACCTTTTGATATTTATGATCTCACCAGTGTGATATGTTATATGAGTTTGTTCTGTGCTAATTCCTGGTAGACACTGCTGTCTCTATGCATCTATTAACATGCTTGACAGGGTCTCTGTGAACAATACTGCATATGCATCAGTGTTCTGAAGGTTTGAGGGAGTGCTTGAAATGTTGCCAGGTTATCACTTAGAAGTTGGAAATTTGTCTTACAATAGTTTCTAAATGCTCCAGGCTTAGCAGGGATCCCAGGTTTTGTTTTTATTTTCAAATGAGACAGCTTTATGGTCTAACCTTATCAGAGAGGACTTTATCATAGAGTGGGTGCAATGTTCTCTTATAGCAGTGAGGATCAGATCCAGTATGTTTGTACCTCTATTGGGATATGTCTGGTCCAGGGTGTTTTTGTTGACAAAGTCCAGGAATTTCTGAATTTACAAGTCTGGGGGCATATATGATTTCAAGTTTATAGTGGGGTAGTTAGGGTCACACATGAATATGGTATTGGATTTAATGGTGAGTGTCTTCAATATGTTTAAGTGTAAGCTATTGATTTCCAGGGTCATAGAGGAGGACCTATAGCTTACAGGGATATGGCATGAGACTTTGCATGTGGTAATCCAGACACAGAGAAGCTCAAGTGATAGTCCACTTTGTCCATCCTTGAGGTATGTTTGTGTTTGAAGTAAACTGAGACACCTCAACCTTTAGCCCCTACCTCTGGCGTAGCTAGTCTAAATGTGTGGAAATAATTGTAAGCCTGCACTTCCAGGGTGCTGTCCTTGGTTTTAAACCTTGTCTCAGTAAGTGCACAAACATCTTCAGGGAGACGAGGGCTTGGAAGGAGTGGAGTTTCTTGTTTAGACTCCTAGCATTGAGCAGTAACGCCATTAGATTTTTTTAGGGTTGACTTTGCCATGTTGGAAGGTTTGTCAGTTTGGCATTACCTAAAAAACGCACAATAGGAAAGGATAATGTTTTAGTTAATATTCAAAAGCCTAGCGGGGACAGAGGCAGATTATCCCTGACAAAGCAGCGTGGTCTGTTGACCATTTCGTCCCATGCTAACAAATATTGTACCCCCTTTGAGTGATACCAAAATCTAAGGGAATTATTAAATTCAATCATGTTTTGTTCACATTGTGGCATCATCCTTGGAGAAGGTAGAATGTTGCTCAGTGCTAGGTTTATACCAACCTAGGACATATTGTCCAAGAGCTCCATCATATCTCTTTTCATATAGCCCAGGAAGGCACATCTCAGTCATTTACACCCATAGAGACTTTGACTGAGTCATACCGGCTCTTGTGATCCAGTGACCTGAACACATTCATGATCTGGTGAAGCCTGGCCCCTGATAGGCAACTGATTGTGATTTTCTCCTTACTCAATTTAGTGAGAGAGACATCTGCATGTCTCAAAATGGCATCTCCTATGACCAAAATATTAGAATGTGTGGTGGTTTGCCTTTTAAGCTTAGAAGCTGAGGCTCTTTGAATTGTGGCTGTGGGTCCCCTTCATATGATTTAACTTTCAAAAAGTTCGACTTTCATATGGCTGAGACCATATGATCGAACTTTTGAAAGTTCGAATGTTCTTAACGGAGATCTCCATACAGCACAGAATGGGAAGATTTCCCTTTTCTGCACTGTAGAGCGATCTTGGAGTTGGTATATATAAATAGCAGGGGGTATGGGGGGTGCAGGGGTGTGTGCCCTCCCCTTCTAAAACCGTTCAGGTAATTTGTTCTCATTTTTTTTTTACTTTTTTATTAGATGTTCAAACTTTCAAAAGTTCAATCATATGGTCTCGGCCATATGAAAGTCAAACTTTTGAAAGTTCGATCATCTGAAGAAGACCCATGGCTGTACATGTTGCGGTGGCTGTTGTGTTGGTGGTGTGCTTTTTGGGCTGCTTAGGATATTTGTTATAGGTGCAATGTAAGGTCTTTGGGGTTTAGGAGGATTACATTTAAGAGCATCAGCATATGTATGTCTATGTGTCTGACTGATACTGCATCTGGTGGGTATAGATTGTGCATTACTGACATCCTGATGAGTATTACGACTGTATGTGAGAGCTTTGCCTCTAGTGACATTGTGTAATTACATCTGTCACATACCCTATTGGTCTGTTAAAGAATAAGTTGGTTGTCAGTAAACATGAAGCAATTGCTACAGTTCCTTAGCATGCCCAGAACAGACCAAGCTGGAACATAGCAGTCAGTGGCACCCTGTATACTGTCCTGTTCACTAGGTGATTTTTTTTTGAATGTTAACTGGGTGTAACTACTCATTTTAAGCGGATCACCACATGCAGTGTCATTTATCACCATTTCCCACTTCAGTGCTGCAATGGTAATGTCAAACTGCTATGCAGTTATGGCGCTATGCCCATCAACAGGGGTCTGTTAGATCATGGTCAAACCCCCCACCCTCCCAGACTGGGAAAACCAGCAAAAAGCCTATCCTCTCCTCTCCTTTCTACCTCCCCACCTGGTTCTTCCAGCACCGTAGCAGCTTGTTGAACTTAGGCCCTCTGGGTTGCATTCAGGACTCCATCCCTCCATGTGCTAAATCTTATCTTGTCTGTCCTTTTCTTACTATGAGAAAGCTCATCTCCACAGTAAGCCATCAGACTTTCTTTTCTATCTTTTTCTGTTGCTTCTGCTGCTTAGTTTCCTACAGCAAGCAACAAAATATTGTTAAATCAGCCAGACACACTCATATAATGGAAGAAGTCCACACACCTTGAATGAGTTATACAAATTGTAAATAGGAGACTGAAGGAAAGAATATTAGATCATATGTCCAAAATGGGAGCGCTACAGAATCCTGAAAGCCCAAAAGCTTGAAGACCAAAAGCCTGAGACCAAAATCCTGAAAGTTCAAAATACTGAAAACTCAAAATCCTGAAAACACACAGGATACCAACACTTACTATATTCCAGCACAAGTACATACAGAAACATTACCCTTCGGCTATATGCAGGGGGGGCAAGCCCCCCACACCCTCTGCTACTTAAATATATCAACTCCAAGATTACACTTCACTACACTAAGTGCAATCTTGGAGTTGATATAATTAAGTAGCAGGGGGTGTGGGGGGTGCAGGGAGGCTTGCCCCCTGCTTATACTTGGAGAACAGTAATATATTTGTGTTTGTTTGTTTCTGTATGTACTTGTGCTGGAATATAGTAAGTGTTGGTATCCTGTGTGTTTTCCGGATTTTGAGTTTTCAGTATTTTGAACTTTCAGGATTTTGGTCTCAGGATTTTGGGCTTTAGGATTTTGGGCTTTCAGGATTCTGTAGTGCTCCCTTCCAAAATACATCTAAGTGTAGAAACTAATGCTCTGTTCATGCATATAGAAGAAAAGGGAGAGGAGCATAGTTTTGAATTTGCAGTGTTACAAACAATAAGTAATAATGTTAGAGTGGGAGATATAAAGTTAAAAACAGAAGAGGTTGAATGGGATTGGATAAATAGGTATTGAGCTTAAAAACATCCAGGTTTAAATGGAATGGTTAGTATTAAATCAATATTGAGGTTACAAGGTATCAGGAAGTGATGTTATGCACCTGTTTTATATAAATCACAAGTATTTTAATTGAATTGTTTAACACTTGAGAAAGCTGTATAATAAAGCCATTGTGAGGGTTGTGCATTTGTTTTAATAAAGTATTGAGTTCTTTCACATTTCCATGAGCTGCTTGGGGTTTGGACTGGACAGAGTAACCATTTAATGGCCAGAATACTACACATATGCATTTGCTTTTCTTGAAGCAGGTCTGCTGTTGTCTCCCAATTTGCATCGCTATCAGAATTTCTCTCAAACATTCCATAAAACACTTAAATATTTTCAATTAAAATAAAAATAATTTAATGGATTATTCTTTTGGATTCTTTTTTTTTTATTTTGATGGAAAGGACAACATACCTCTTCAGCAAGTTTACGTTTTTCTCTGAACTGTCTTTCAGTTGCTGAATGAATTTGATGGTAGAATTTTCCTGTGCGGCAGTCAGCAGTCAGTGGTATTTAAATACCCACATATAATAGTTCAAACTGAATTATAGATTCTCTTTACAGTAAAGAGCAAGTTGACTGCTAAAGGTAGGATGAGCTATTGTACACTGGCTGTTTTTCAGACTATTCAAGCAGTTGGTAAAGGTCAACTAGTTAATTTGATCCCAAAGAGAAACACTTTGTGAATGTGGAATAGATGCATATGGGGGGGGGGCACAACCATTGTTTATTTATTTTTATGCATTTGTTTACCAGGTGGGTAGGCTGATCACAGGAGCTGTTTCCTTGACAACCTGGCACGAAGGCATTGTATACAGTGAAATAAATGAATCATAAAGTGGTGGTACCTAAGTATTAAATCATTGCAAACAAAAACATAAACAACAGTACATTTATTGTAAATATTGTTTGATATTGCCACTGCCAGCTGTTTCATTTTGAGATGGCATTTCCCTTTGGAGTTAAATGTAACTAGCAGATTATACTTCTTAACCTCTTTGTTCACAAATTGGGGGTAAAGTCAAAACTGTGGGAGGAGAAAGAGACAGAATTAAGGACAATTTTTAAATATAACTCTAATTCACTTAAAAAAAGTTAATATAATAATAGTAGGTTTTGCTTCAATATTTATTTCCTAAACAATAAGAAGTGGGAAACATTAATGTCTGTCAATACTGATTGACTGAGACTGTGATTTAACAGAAATTAAAAATGTTATGATGGACATGGCAAAAATATGAGATAAAATCAAAAACATTACGGAAATAAAATCAGGGACATTATGGAAAATCAGGAATATTTGAGACTTATATCTGCAAGTAGGTACTTGAAAAATTTGCCTAGACTACTGTAAACGTCTTTAGTGGAGCTTTATACATCCATCAGTGAAAAGGCTAAAGTAAGACAAAGAGAACTACGTCTGCACTAAGATGGAGGCAGAGTATGGCAATGACGGAAGTGCACATTTCCTTTCATAACCTGTGTAAAAGAAGCCCAAAATGGTTCCATATGTGGAAAGACTAGATTAACAACATAATCCCTATCTCCAAGCACATTTCATAGTGCTGTATTTTCTGTGTCAGTACAATCCTTTAGCATTTATGAGTATTTTGCTTACATTAAGAGTTTTGGTTGCTGTTTGAGAAATGGCTTTCACAGATGTGAGGATTCTGTGAAGCTAGGATATGAAGACTTATATGGCTCTATTTTTGCATCTTTATTTAGATGTAATGCTTCTTCAGATTGTTATCTTAATATGAATTGCTTTGATTTGCATGTTTTATATGGTTACATTATAAGCGATCAGTGTCCATGTGTTACAGTCTTATTTCCCTTTTTCTGATTTCCCCAGTTTTATTTTTTCCCAACCATATTTCCTATCTTTACTACAGCAGCTATGAGATGTCAGCTATTGTGTTCATCCCTGCAGGGGGCTTCTCTTTTCACTGAGGCTGCATATCAACTGAGTTAGTATATTCAGACAAGGAGGGACTGATGAATGGAGAAGCCCCCACATGGTTGGTATAAGAGGTCAAGCCCCTTAGCAAAAACATTGACCAGGATTCCTAGACAGGTTGTGCAGCAAGCAGCACACAGTTATGCCAGAATCGACCATGATCTGGTTGGTACAGCCTAGTAACGATTTGTAGTACCACACTGAGCTACAGTGCAGTGAGCCTAAATGTGCAAAAGAAGATGTACACAAATCACTGCATAATGAATCCAGATCAAACGGGACAGTAATAGTGACTCCCTAATGATTAAACATATGCATTAAAATTAAACAATAGATATATTTTCTACACCTACTTCTAAGTATATAAAATCCTGATATGTTTAACATTGTAAAATATTTCTGAGTTTTTGTTACTGAGGATCGTTTGTCTGTGACGAATAAAGGTTTATTGCTTTGGAACACTACCTGGGTTTCATGATTTTTGGAAATTCTTGTGACTGAGCTCATCAGCAAAATTTTAAGACTACTAGTTTTTTTTTCCCTCAACATTCATGTTGGTGAGGTTGAAACTAGACAGATTCCTGTGCTTGTTCATTTTTTTACCTTCTATGACATCACTTACCTATGTGAGGTACTGGATGCAACAGCTCACACTCATATAGCAAAAAAGGCTCCATCTGGGCCACAGCCACAACAGTTTGCAATAGGAAGGGCGACTGTAATGTGAGATACATGTGGAATCATGACAAATGTGTCCACACTGTACACAGGTAATTTACATGATTAACATGTATGGCACACATCTAAATGATATCACTGCTTTCAGGGCCAGCATTTGGTTAACTGGTACCCTAGGCAAAAGGTCTACACAGTGCTCCCCCCAATACCACTTGGTGCCCCCATCCTGGTATACCTACACTATCCAGATTACTGAAAAAGCACCCCTGCTAGAGTGGCGGCCTAGCAGCCACCTAGTTGCCCATGCCTAAGGCCGGCTATGACTGCTTCCTGCATACTGAAATTCCATGGGGGCATCTATTTGGCAAATGCAGGAACTGTGGCTAATGTTATTGTATATTGCAATATTTATACTGTGTTCAAATGTAGCAATCCCCCCATGCTCATGCTCATTTTCATTTCATGCTGGATACCTACTAAAGCCCTGGCTTATGGCCTTCACAAGGAACTTACAGAGTTTGTCTGAACACAATATTTACACAGCACACACACAAACCCACAACATTGTAGAGCATGTAGTAATCAAGGTAAAAAAACACAGTTCCCAAATGAAAGAAGCACCACTGGCCACAGGCTGCTGAGTTCCAAAGGTTTATTCCACTCCATAAACAATGGTTAAGTGCTTTCATCTAAAACTGTTAGGACTTCATCAGAACACTTCATTGCTAAAACCCAACCCTTTTATACTACCCATAAACATGTTAATTAACAGCATAAATTAACTAATTATCAATTTAATGAACATTTTAAGAAACTAACATCATACTAAATAAAACCAGGTGAAAAACTACCCAAAAATATGCTTTCATTTTAATATTCCTGAAATACTCAGATTAGCATTTATATCTGGATAGTTGGTTGTGTCTAAATGCAATTGCCAGTTTAATTCACAAATTTCTAGGTGTATTTCCAAAATTCTACCTTATGCATCTTTAATCAATTGCTGCAACACTAAAAATTTAAAACCATGCCCATTATATTTTAAAATATGCCTGCTCAGTGCATTGGTGACCTTTTCATTTCTGATGTCCAGTAAATGCTCACTAATTCTATCTTTAAAACGTCTCCTTGTCTTTCCAATATAAAATGCCGGGCAGTGTTCACATTTCACCATATAAACCAGGTTTTTACTTAAGCAGTTAAAATGCCCCCAAATGTGTATGTTATTTCCTTTCATACATATTTTGCTTCCGGTCTCCATTATGTACTTACAAAAAGTACACATCCCACACTTAAAGTTTCCCAATTTTCTATTAGAATTATTGGGAACTGTTTTACTACCCATCCCCAATATTTCTTTAAAGGACCTGTCCCTTCTAAAAGCAAATCTTGGGAAATTCCCCAAACTATCCTCAACATTCCGATCTAGTTGTAACAGGCTCCAATTCTTTTTAGTAACATGGGTAACCAAATCCACAGAATGATTAAAAGTGGTAACAAAGCTCATCCATTTGTCTCTTGGGGCATTCATATTCTGTTCTTTATTCCAGGTGTGCGTACCTTCCAAGGTATGTGATTTAATTCCTGTTTGAAGATATGTTATTTCAGGGGCAAATAAATGAAAATTAGTATAAATATTTAAAAAAATGAATATTCAATGGTTTCCAATATATTTGGAATACCAAAAATCCACAAGGGCCTAAAAATTAAAAAATGTAGGCCCATAGTGGATGGTAAGCAAGCCAAGACATGTTTTATTAGTAAGTTTTTGGATCATCATTTACAAAACGGACTGGGGGTATTTTCGTATATAACCTAGGATTCATGGCATTTTTTTGGAAAAACTAAATGATGTGTACATTAATGATGAGACCTTTTTAGTTATTATAGATGTGTGCAATTTGTTTTCTGTGATAGCCCACCACGTGGGCTTGGCATGGCTTGAGGTCCAATTAAATAAGACAAATTTATTCAATCAGGATCAAATTAATGTATTTATTGTTTTAATGGAGGCAGTTTTGAAGAACAATTATTTACATTTTGAAGGGCAGTATTACAAACAGCTGACAAGAGTGGCGATGGAGGCTGCACGTGCCCCCATATATGCCAATTATGTCATGTCTTACTGGGGACAGGAGTACATATTCCAAAGTGAATATCAGTCCCATATTAAACATTATACAGGATTCCTGGATGATATTTTTATGGTTTGGGAAGGGCATGAGGATGGATTGAAAAGATTTTTAGAATATATTAACCAGATGGTGGAATTTTTTAAGTTCACCCATGAATATAGTAAAGAAAGGATATCCTATTTGGATGTTAATTTAACAATAGAAAAAAGAAAACATAGCTTGTCATCAGGGATATACAGAAAACCTACTTTTTCCAACTCATATTTGGATTTTCAAAGCTGGCACCCTTATCACCAAAAAAGTCTATTGTTAAGGGTCAGTTAGTAAGGGCTGCCAAAATAGTGAATTATGATCATGATTTTATGGGTGAAATAGAATTTATAATAGGTCTATTTACAGAAAGAGGCTATCCTGAACCTTTATGTGCTTTATTAAAAGATGAGGTGACAAGGCAAAGATTTGAAGGATTTTATAAGCCCATCCTAACAGGAATTAAATCACATACCTTGGAAGGTACCCACACCTGGAATATGGAACAGAATACGAATGCACAAGAGACAAAGGGATGAGATTTGTTATCACTTTTAATCAGGATGTGGATTTGGTTACCCATGTTATTAAAAAGAACTGGGGCCTGTTACAACTAGATCTGAATGTTGAGGATAAGTTGGGAATTTCCCAAGATTTGTTTTTAGAAGGGACAGGTCCTTTAAAGAAATATTGGAGATGGGTAGTAAAACAGTTCCCAATAATTCTAATAGAAAATTGGGAAACTTTAAGTGTGGGATGTGTACTTTTTGTAAGTACATAATGAAGACCGGAAGCAAAATATGTATGAAAGGAAGTAACATACACATTTGGGGGCATTTTAACTGCTTAAGTAAAAACCTGGTTTATATGGTGAAATGTGAACACTGCCTGGCATGTTATACTGGAAAGACAAGCAGATGTTTTAAAGATAGAATTAGTGAGCATTTGTTGGACATCAGAAATGAAAAGGTCACTAATGCACTGAGCAGGCATATCTTAAAATATAATGGGCATGGTTTTACATTTTTAGTGTTGCAGCAATTGATTAAAGATACACAAGGTAGAATTTTGGATATACACCTGGAAATTTGTGAATTAAAGTGGCAATTGTGTTTAGACGCAACCAACTATCCAGGTATAAATGATAATCTGAGTATTTCAGGAATATTAAAATGAAAGCATATTTTAGGGTAGTTTTTAACCTGGTTTTATTTAGTATGATGTTTGTTTCTTTGAATGTTCATTAAATTGATAATTAGTTAATTTATGATGTTAATTAACATGTTTATGGGTAGTATAAAAGGATTGGGTTTTAGCAATGAAGTGTTCTGATGAAGTCCTAACAGTGTTGGATGAAAGCGCTTAATCATTGTTTGTGGAGTGGAATAAACCTTTGGAACTTAGCAGCCTGTGGCCGGTGGTGCTTCTTTCATTTGGAATTGTAGAGCATGTGTTTGGCTTCCACTACCTTGATATGTCGGGGGGTGGGTGGAGCATTCCAGTATGACCCTTCTACAGCCTACAGAATGTTCTTAACACATTTCATGTTCCATAATATAGTGGTGAGGAAACAGGCTGGGCAGCACCAAGATGTTGGAAAAGTCAGACAGTGCACAGTCACAGCTAACAGAGAAGGGGCATCAGCAAGCTCATTCAATGCAAAGCTGGCTGCACAGAAGTAAATAACAGCTAGAAAATACCTGCCAGACAGCAATGGGAGGTGAAGTGGTGACATCTAGACTAGACTTATGGGCCCTGATCAGCACACAATGACAGTGGGGTGAAAACACAGATAAAGCATGATGCACTCACTGCAAATACCAGGCTGTGCTGGTTAATACATGGTCGAGTCACACTGTGCAGCAGACATTCCCACATTTGCCACAGGGAGGGAGGCTAGACTGGATCACAGTTGTCGTCATGCACACAGATGGTTAACAATACAATGGTTTGGGGATATATCACAGTAGTCTGAGTGGGTCTCAAAGTGACAGATACTCTGTCATAATGGAGTGGAGGTACATGTATGTGATTATGACCTAATGAAGAGATGGAAGTCTTGAGGTGATAGGTACTTTGTGGTATAGACAATTTTCTACTGCGATGTGGTTGGGGTGTCACTTCATGCCCATGGTCTCCAGCCAGTATGATAGCCTGTTGCACTAGTATGTGGAGCCCTTTGACAGGAATGGAGTGTGATTCTGGGTCTGTAACCTGGAGGGTTTCTTCCCAGGAGAAGTCCTGCTAATGGCAGTAATGTCATGGCCACCCATGACAAAACCATTTAATGAAAATGTGGTTGAATAGTAACAAATAGCAGCTGAAAAATTATGCCACAGACAGAAATATGCACAGTACATGCTAGTGCTTGTGAAGTTGTGATGAACATGTACTCCCCACAATGATCCCTTACATGGACACTCCATTACAGGCCACCATAGACCTTATAAAATCCTAGACTCCATATCTTCATGAATGCTGTAAAACAATGCTAAGAGACCCATGCTAACTTGGAAGGCAGCAGACTGCGCCTGGATGATAATGCAGCTCACAAACAGCTATGGCCTTCTGGAGAGTCCAGCACTAAGTACTGGAACACAGAACAGTTTTAAGAATGGTGGTTAAACAGGGGAAGCAATTATCGATAAGGATAGGAATTGTAAATGACTTGACGTTTTCTAGGCTTCCATCATTGACCTGCTTTCCCACTTATGATCATCAGAGTCTGACAAAGAAGCCCCCAGCAATCATCTAGTAAACTTTGATCTCATGCAGCACTCCACAAAATTCATTACCTTAGTCATCCATTTTCTGAGATTTAAATGAAAGAACTACTCATAGTCTGTGTTAACTTTAATTTCATTTCTTTATCTGTATTTATTTATTAAATGGGTAAGTGAATTGGTTCACAGACCTTTCTAATCCACAAGAACAAGGTAAATACAAGCTATATAGACATTTGAAAGTAACCCATCAACTGGCATGCTTTTGGAAGATGGGAGGAAATCAGACTAGCTGAAGAAAATCCACACATACCCCTGATAAAATATACAAACTCTGCACAGCCACTGACTAGAAGTTAGGATTAAACCCCAAACACTATCAGGGAGGCACAGAGTGTAACCACTGAGCCATCTTACTGCTTGCTGTTACTGCTAATCTGAACATGAGTACCTGTTTAGGTACTGCAGCAGAATTCCAAATGCTGTTAAATAATAATGACTGTCCTGAGAGCCTGTTTTTCAGATATTTTTAGATTTACTGCCCTACGTCTTTCTATGAGCCTTTCACACCTCTAATATAGAAATTGCCTTATGTTTCCTGACATCCAGTTAATTTTCAAACAAGCTGGTATGGTTTGTGAGAGATGTATTCACAAAATGTCTCTGAAGGCAAAGCTCTCACATAAAAGTACTCCTAATGTCTATAAGGTTGTCAGTAGTACACACTGTGTGCCCATCACACACAATCCAAAGCAGACATATAGACCCACATATGCTGAGGCATTTAAATGTAACCTTCCTAAACCCCAAAGACCTCGTAGACAAAGTAGACATAACAAATACTCTCAGCAGCCCCAAATGCACTCTTTAAAAACAATGCCCACATCAACACATACAGCCATATCTCATGGAGCCTTTGCTTCTAAGCCCATAAGGCAAGCCACCATACAATCCAACATTCTGGTCATTGGAAACTCCATTGTGAGACACACTGATGTTCCTCTCACCAGGCTGAGTAAGGAGAAAGTCATGGTCAGTTGTTTATCAGGGGCCAAGTTCTTCCACATTATGCACCAGTATTACTCAGTTATAGTCTATGTGGGTGTAACTGAGCTGGGATGTACTTCCCTAGACTGTATGAAAAGAGACATAATGGATCTCTCAGAGTATGTGTCCCAGGCTAGTATGAGACTAGCATTGAGCAGCATTTTACTTTCTCCAATGATGATACCACAATACCAACAAAATATGACCAACTTTAATAACTGGCTTAGTTTCTTGTGTCATTTTAAGGGGATGCAGTATTTGTCAGCATGGAAGGAGATGGTCAACAGACCATGCTTCTTTGCCAAGGATGATCTGCACCTCTCCCCTCTAGGCTTTCGAATATTAGCTAAAACATTGTCCTCCCCATAGTGCCTTTTTTTAGGCAATTCCAAACTGAAACCACTTCTAACATAGCAAATCAAAGTCAAGAAAATCTAAAGGTGTTACTGTTCTCTACTAGGAGTCTGAACAAAAAACTCAACTCCTTAGAATCTCTCTTCACCCTAGAGAATGCTGATGTCTGTGCGGTCACTGAGACATGGTTTAAAGACAGAGAGAGCACACTGGCAGTGCAAGGCAATAATGCTTTTCATACATGAAGCTCAGCAACTACACAGACTGGGCCTAAAGGGGGAGGTGTCTCAGTTTACATCAAAAATATATATACCTCAACCCTGGTCAAACAGGACAATGCACTTGAGCTTCTCCATTTTCAAATCAACATAGGCAAAATCCAGTGCCACTTCCTTGTAAGCTGTAGGTCCCCCTCCATGACACAGGAAACCCATACCATATATTTAAACTTATTGGAAGCACTCACCATCCAACCCAATAACATATTAATGGATGACTTTAATTACCTCACTATTAACTGAGAATCATACTCAACACCATGTGTACAGGCACAGAGATTCCTGGAGCTTGTAAAGACAAACTTCCTGGAACAGATTGTCAATACATAACCAGGGGTGCAACCATACTGGATCTGGTCCTCACTAATGTGGGAGAATGCTGAACATCCCCTCATGTAATGTCTTCTCTGGTAAGGTCAGACCACAAAATGGTTTCCTTTGAAGTAAAAATGGAACCCCAGCTAATCCTGAAATATTCAAGAACTATTAAGTGATAAACTGTCAAAATTTCAAGCCCCCATAAACCCGGAGGTCACTGCTGCCAATGTGGAACTATTTAAATTTTTTTTATTTATTTAACATTTGTTGACCAGGAAAGTCCGACTAGGTTCCACAGATCTTGTTTTCAGCAGAGGCCCGGGGAGAAATGCTCCAGAAGCATGTCTTTAGAATGTAGGAGGAAACCCACATGAATGCAGGGAGAACATGCAAACTCCACACAGAAGGCACCCCAGCCAAGAATTGAACTGGAGAACCTCTTGCTGTGAGGCGACAGCATTAACCGCTGCACAACTGCGCCACCCAACCCTATAAAGGCATGTTAATAGCTGGTTAGGGGCAGCTGTAACCACCAGGAAGACGTACAGAACTAACTCAAAAAACAAGCCACCCTAGTGGAATCACAACATCAATAGGCTGTATAACAGAAGGAAGATAATCATGGCAAAAATTATAAGGTGCAGCACCCAGCAGGATAAAAGTACTGTCATCAAACTAAACAAACAACTCAGAGGACAAATAATGTCTACCAAAGCCAAGTTTGAGGTAAATTTGGCCTCCCAAGGTCAAGGGGAACCACAAGGCACTCTTTAGCTATATCCGCAGCTTTAAAGGCAATACACAATTGTGTGCAGAGCTCATTGTAAGTGGGTCCGCCTATACTGAGCCAGAAGATATAACAAACCGACAGCCCAACAAATTCAGATCCAATTTTTTCTCTCCTCTCTCCCCTTCAACCTTCCCTCAGGAAATACTATCAAATATAACTCCCCCTGCTATCATTTGCGAACACATCCTTAATGCTCTCTTTAAGGCCAAAACACTGCATCAATGGCCCCAGGCAATATCCCAGAATGCCTTCTAAATAGCATGAAATATGACCCATCAGGACCTCTGAAACTGCTATTTAACTGTAGCCTCCAAACAGGATTCATGCCTTGTGAATGGATAACAGCACCAGTTATCCCTCTGCACAAAGGTGGACCATCTACAAATCCTGGGAACTACAGGCCCATAGGTCTCACTGGTCTCATATGCAAAGCCATGGAAAGATTTATCATGGAAATGATCAGTGATGACATAGGAGACCTACAGACACTGGACCCAACCCAATTTGGTTTCATCGAGGGCAGGTCATGCCTACTCAACCTGGTGGACTTCTTTGAAAAGGTCACCAAAGCAATGGATGAGGGCAAAATGGTTCACATTGCCTACCATGACTTGGCCAAGACATTTGACATAATACCTCACTTGGACATTGTTGACAAACTCAAGAGGTTAGGTCTCTTATGTCACCCAGTGGATAGCGAGCTGGCTCACAGACAGGACCCAGGAAGTTAGAACTGGGGAGTCCACCTCAACAAAGAGGCTAGTCACAAGCAGAGTGCCTCAGGGATCATTCCTGGGACTGCGCCTTTTTTGGCATTTACTTCTTTGAAGTCAAGGCCAATTTCAAGGCCTCTGGCTGACTAAATTGGCATTTACTTCTTTGAAGTCAAGGCCAATTTCAAGACCTCTGGCTGACTAAATTGGCAGATGATTGCATATTAGGAGCTGTCATTAAATCCCCCACTGACACAAATGTTTTCTAGGAAGGGCTGACACAGCCACACAACTGTTGTGAGAGTCATGGACTAAAAATTAAATGCCAAGAAATGCATAATAGTATCCTTCTGAAAGTCATCCACTCCTGGTAAATATCATATTCACAACAGACTCCTAAGATTTGACCCAGTAGTCAGGGACTTGGGGACACACATAGACAGTAACCTAGCCTTTGACCATCACGTTTACAATAGTGAGGAAATCATTCTATGTTGTGCAACTTATAAACAAAGGTATGGCTTTTAAGACCAAATAAGTCATCATTCCACTGTATTTGGCCTTCATCAAACCTGTCATTGAGTACAATGCCCCCTTTGGTATTTACTTAACTCAAGAATATCCAACAACTGGAATGTCCACAGGCATTTCTCTCTAAAAAATACAGGGCATAAGTAACATGTCCTGTGTGGACCGCCTCAAGGCCCTATCCCTGTATTCTGTCTCCTACAGGCTTTTAAGGTGAGATCTATACAAGACATTGTTAGATCCTCTCTGAAGGACATCCTTCATATCCACAAAACAAACAACACCAGAATTACACATTCTAAAGACTTAAACCTTGGCTAGGATATAAATAGGACCTGCTGGGGAGACAGGTATGTATCCCAGAGACTACCCCTACTCTGGAACAGGCTCCCCATCCATGGGAAGCAGAGTTATTCCCTAACCCAATTCAAGTTTAAGTTAGATAATTGTATGGAGGACAGAAAATGCATCCCTGGTTTGGCACCTATGTCTCTAATGGATGCAGGCAGAGTGTAAATGGTTCATCTTGCAGGCATCTTTTTGTAAATGTTTCATCTCTCAAGCCCCTGCTTACACTTAACAAGGTTACCCAAACTTGTCAGAGATTTGGGATGCATGGCTAAGCTTAACAAGGCCCTTGTGGCCATTAGCCTAGTAAACACCTATGAACCTATGAATATAATTACACCCTGTATCGTTTGCTCTAATATAGTTACAGCCTGTATCGTCTGCTCTAATACAGTTACATCCTGTAATGTCTATTTTAATATAGTTACCCCCTGTGCTGTCTGCTCTAATATAGTTACACCCCTGTACCATCAGTTCTAATATAGTTACACCCTGTACTGTCTGCTCTGACATAGTTACATCCTGTACAAATAGCCTTCTGCTCTAGTATAGTTACCCCCTGTTCCGTCTGCCCTAATATAGTTACACCCTGTACAAATAGCCTTCTGCTTTAATATAGTTACACCCTGTACCATGTGTTCTAATATAGTCACATCTTGTACCATCTGCTCTAATACAGTTACACCCTGTACCATCTGCTCTAATATAGTTACACCCTATACTGTCTGCTCTAATATAGTTACCCCTATATCGTCTGCTCTAATATAGTTACACCCTATACTGTCTGCTCTAATATAGTTATGCCCTGTGCAAATTGCCTTCTGCTGTAGTATAGTACCCCCTGTTCTATCTGCCCTAATACTGTTACACCCTGTAAAGACTGTTCTAATATAGTTACACCCTGTACTGTCTGCTCTAATATAGTTACACCCTGTACTGTCTGCTCTAATATAGTTACACCCTGTGCAAATAGCCTTCTGCTGTAGTATACCTACCCCCTGTTCCATCTTCCCTAATATAGTTACTCCCTGTACAACTAGCCTTCTGCTCTAATATAGTTATGCCCTGTACCATGTGCTCTCATATAATTGCACCCCGTACTGTCTGCTCTAATATAGTTACTATCTGTACAAGCAGTCTTCTTCCTCCTCAGTCATACTGTTCAGTCCTACTGTCTACATTACAAACTTGTGGTAGCACAATCCCTCCCACTCTGTAAATTATGCTGTTAAAAGTTGCCTTTTAATTTATCAAGATAAGCAGAATGTTGTCAGGAAAGTATCCTGGTTGCAAAAGGGCACAGTGAGATAAAAGGCCTTTTTCTTAAGAGATCTACAGTAAGTTTGAAAATATAGGGTCACAGGTTCATAGGTGATTACTAGGCTAATGGCACAAGAGCCTTTATAAGCCTAGCTAATAATAGCCAGGATATGACAATATTATATCTTAGTTCCCCAGATATGGGATTGGGTAGTATCAGGGTAGTGGGTCTTTGGGTGTTGGAGCCCTAAATCATTTTACAGACTGCCTGTGTTCATAAGGGACATGGGAATTACCCCGGAAGTGAATTTACCGTTCCCCATCTATTTATCCAAATTCTTTTTGAAGAGAGTGAGGGATGGGCTTTATTTTATGAAGATGGGAAGTTTCTTCCATTGATGAAATAGCCTTTGGGATACAAATCTGCCAGTCTAACAAGTTCTGTTAGAGTACACAAAACACAAAAAAGCAGCACCAACTGATAAAAAAATGACCACTGTGGGTAAAGGAAACACAGAATTTAATCCCAATACAGATTTAGTGCTTTCGTCCACACAATGTCCGGACTTCTTCAGAATAAAATACAACAAATTCCCAAACAAGTTAAAGGACTTAAAAAACACACCCTCATATTCCCAATTAACTGTTAAAGCAAAATGCATACACATGTGACAATTATGTAACTCATAAGAAATAAATGCACAGTACATAAATATAAAATGAAACATGAAACAAGTTGATCATAACATACAATGACTATAATGCTAACATGGATTTCAACTTTAAATAGCTTGAAATTGAGATAACATCACTGAGTCCTGGATGTCGCCCAGAATTGACTCAAAGTTGCCACATTAACTCAATAAATTCTAAAATAATGTCATTAGGACCCCCCCCACAAGGGGGTCGCGGGCCAAACCTTCTATGATAATAAATTTAAAGGAGTATGTAGGATACATTTTGATATGTCTGAATAGGGCATTGTGTTCATCCCTCTAACTCATAATTCAGCCTTATTTCAAAAAGGCCTGACGTTTGTTCCCATCCAGAAGGCAAAAATAGATCAGATTTTATTACAACTGAAATTATTTTCTAGAAAATTGAATTTCGGCCTTCTGTTTGGTAATTCAGGTGTAGACAATGAGGTGCACCAGATTAATAGGAGACCCAGCACCTACAATCCTTCTTTGCATCCCATTGTTGCTATCTTTGAAACTTTATGTGAAGAAGAAATTAGGAAGATAGTCAGATATCCTATTCCCATCTTTTTTAATTTTTCTAGTGATGAAGCTACACTACTCAAGGATATTAGATCAGACACCTCCCTGCGAATAATGAAACCTGATAAGGGAGGTGGGCTTGCAGTTATGAGTAAGGATAATTACATCAACAAAATATTTTCATTACTTCTGTCAGCTGACTACGAGGAAATTTCTCTTAATGAAATGAATGTGGTCATTCACAGGATTGAGTTGGCCTTAGAAGATTTGTTTCTTAACAGCCAAATCACCCTTAGTGATTTAGAATACATGAAAGTGCAACATACCAGGACCCCTATGATTTTTCGTCTCCCAAAGATTCACAAATCTTTGAGACCTATTATTGATGCAAAGGGATCTAATACATTCTTTATAGCTCAGTATATTGACCAAGCATTAAAAAACATCTTCAGTGACTATCCCCCATTATTGAAGGACTCCTGGGATTTCTTGAGTGGGGTGACGGATGAATTATACAACAATGATTTGTTGTTTGTTTCTATTGATGTGAAGAATCTGTACACCACTATTCCACATGAAAGAGGGATTGATTGGTTCTATCAGTATTTGGCATTGTACACTAAAACAGGGAATGACAAAAGCATCACCTTGAGTTTACTTATGGAAATTGTCCTCAAAATAATTTCATCAGTTTTGAAGGACAATTATTCAGACAGACTAATGGTCTTGACATGGGCACTGTCTGCACATCAACTTTTGCCATTGTTGTCATGACTTTTTGGGAAACTAATGTGTTATTCACTTCAGAATTCAAGAATTGCTGGTGTCTCTATAAATGTTTTATGGATGACATCATAATTTTTTGGGTTGATTCAGTTGACAGGTTGGATACATTTCTCCAATTTCTCAACACCTACACTGAATTTTTGGAGTTCACCATGACTGTGGACCCGGACCAAGTTAACTTCTTGGATGTAACCTTGACTAAGAATAGGGTTGATAGGAGATTTGAGTCCAACTTGTATAGAAAACCTACCCATTCCAACTCATATTTGCATTTTCAGAGTTGGCGCCCTATTCATCAGAAAAAATCTATTGTCAAGAGGCAGTGTGTGAGACTGGCCGGGATGGTAAGTGAGGACATCCAGTTTTTGGTTGAATGTACAAAACTGTTTGATATGTTTTGTAGAAGAGGTTACCCCCAAGATTTCTTAAATGAAATATTTGATGAAGTAAAGAGGAAGAGACAAGTTGGGTTTTACAAGCCCCTTTTAGTCTAACTAGTACACCTACAGTCAGCTATGATGTACAAAATGAAGGAAATGTAGGTTGCAACAAAGCTTTGGTTTTGCCTTTTAATGGACATTTTAGGGAATCAAATTTGTTATTGAAAAATTTTGTTCAGTTTTCAAACATGACCAGGAGATTGCCAGTAAACTAGGTGAAAGGCCAAATATAGTATATACGAAAGAAGCTTGTCTAAAAACCATGATTGAAAGGAGTTTGGGGAGTCCCAATAAAGGCAGAATGAGTAAATGTGGACACTGCACCCATGTAAAGTGATATTGGAGGGTGCAGAAGTTGTCATACATGGATACAGAACGATTAAGTTGCAAAAGAAATTCAATTGTGATAGTAAGTAACTAGTAAGCAAGTATGCAGCAGTCTGTATGTTTTTATACAGGTAAGACTATCAGGCATTTTAGATATCGGGTTTACCAACATGGGTATGACATCAACAAGAGGGATGAACGCAATGCCCTATTCAGACATATCAAAATGTATCCTACACACTCTTTTAAATTTATTGTCATAGAAGGTTTGGCCCACGACCCCCGGGGGGTGGGTCCTAATGACATTATTTTAGAATTTATTGAGTTAAAGTGGCAACTTAGAGTCAATGCTGGGCGACATCAAGGACTCAATGATGTTATCTCTATTTCGAGCTATTTAAAGTTGAAATCCAGGTTAGCATTATAGTCATTGTATGTTATGATCAACTTGTTTCATGTTTCATTTTATATTTATGTACTGTGCATTTATTTCTTGTGAGTTACATAATTGTCACATGTGTATGCATTTTGCTTTAACAGTTAATTGGTAATATGGGGTTGTGTTTTATAAGTCCTTTAAAGTGTTCGAGAATTTGTTATATTTTATTCTGAAGAAGTCCAGACATTGTGCGGACGAAAGCGCTAAATCATTATTGGGATTAAATTCAGTGTTTACTTTACCCACAGTGGTCATTTTTATAAGTTCTGTTAGAGTCACAGATAAGGTATAGGTCCATTGAATGCTTAACCCTCATATACTTTTTCTCACGAACATGTAACATTTTCATCAGGGCTTTATCAGAGAATGCTTTGTACGTCAGCCATGTCACCTTTCAATAAACAATATGAGTTGGAGTAAAAGGATAGGGCTTTTAATATCTCTGGATAAGACGTGTCTTACTCTTTGTATTTTTTTTTTGTGAGAAACCCCTAGGGCCACTCCAATTGGTGTAGATGCCTACTTAGGTAAATGCAGATGGGAGCATTGTACTCGATTATGGGCCTGATGAGAGCCAAGTACAATGGCACTATGACTTCCTTTGATCTTGATGCCATGCCTTTACTTATAAGTTGAGCCACACAGAAGGATTTTCTTACTACTGTAGCTACCTGGTGGTCAAAGTTTAGGTTACTATCTAATACTCACAAAAAAGAATAAAACTCACTAAAAAGAAATAAAAAATGTCCAGGCCACAAGTAGAAGCAAAAAACTTTTATATATAAATCCACAGATGAGCGCTTCATCTGAAGAAGTCTTGTGTAAAGATGAAAGCGCTCATCTGTGGATTTATATATAAAAGATTTTTGCTTCTACTGGTGGCCTGGACATTTTTTATTTCTTTTTAGGTTACTATCTATCTATGTTCCTAGATCCCTCACAACTGGGACTACTTTTAGGGGTGCGCTATCAATATTATAATCTGCAGGGAAATCTGATTTATTGAAGGGTATGATTACACATTTTTTAGCATTTAGTCTCAGACCATGATTTTGGCCCAATTTGTTTGTTATTTTTGAGGTTTGTAGGATGTCATAGGTTCATAGATTAGCACTAAGCTAACTGCCCTTGCAAGCCATTTTAAGCCTAGCCAATTATCCCTTGTGAGACTCAAACCCTGCACCTTGTGTTTGTAAGGCAAACACCTTAACCATTAGGTCACCCTCCCATCTCCTTGTCAGTATCATTTGGGGATTCACTGATTGCTTCCAGCTTACAGTTGTCATCCAACATGGCGAGCCAGAGGCCCACAACATTGGCCTTCACTTCAGAGAAATATATACCAAACGGGGGGTCCCAACACTGAGCCCTGTGGGACTCTGTTAGTAACAGGTTTCTTATCAGAAGTGGATTCACCTATCTGGACAACATGTCCTGTCAGTGAGTCAGTTTGCTATCCATCTGATGATGTAGGTATTTATGCCTAACTTGGTAAGTTTATCTATGATCTCTGAGAGGAGGATTGTGTCGAAAGCTTTGGCCAGGTCTAGGTAAGTGGTGTGTACTGTTTTACCTTCATTCATGGCTCTGGTAACTTTCTCAAAGAAGTCCACCAGATTGAGCAATCAAGACCTGCCTTAGACAAAGCCAAATTTGGTCTGGTCCAATGTTGAGAGATGTCCTATGTTGTTATTGACCAGGTCCATGATAATTCCCTCCATGGCTTTGCAGATATAACTGGTCAAGCTTATCAGTCTGTAGTTCCCTGGTTCAGTTGATGGGCCCCACTTGTGCAGAGGGATGACTGTTGCAGTCTTCCAATCCTTTGGGGCAAAGCCCATCTGAAAGCTCTGGTTAAAGAGGGTTTCTAGTGCCCTCACCGATTCTGTTTTAAGCTATTTAAGAAACATCCTAGAATGTTGTCAGAACCCATGGAGGCTGTATTTTTGGCTTTAGAGAGCACAGTAAAGACCTGTTGCCTTGTCATGACTGGTAGGGGGATGGTTATGGGTATTTCTTTGGGTATGGTAGGAGGTGATGGAAGGGAGAAGTCTGAACTAAACTTGTCAGCCAGCAGGTTTGTTATAGTTTCAGGCTGGGTGTTAAGTGCTGCCATTCATGATTAACTTGGCACATTGTTGAACATTTCCTCTGAGGTTACAAAGATAATTAAAAAAGGCTTATGGTTATCTTTCACCTGGGAGGCTATCTTTGTCTTGTAGTTTGCTTTGGCAGATTTGACCAGCTCTCTAATTTGTTAAGACTGGTGAGTGTCTTTTTGTACTGTTTTATCTGTTCTTTACTGGCTTTGGTGATGATTTTTTTTCTTTTGTTGTAAAGCCTATTTATGCTAGGGGTCTATCAGGGTGGTTTATTTTTGCCAGTAATCATAGGTTTGACTCTGACAGGTACTGCCTCTTCTATGTAGCTATTAATGTGGTTGTACAGTGCTTTTGTGTACAGTGCAGAGTAGGCGTCAGTGTCATCCTGGTTCGGAGAGGCTTGGAAGTTTAATAAACTGTCACTAAGTTTGAGGTAAATGGCCTTTGCAAAATTCTTAACAAGTCTGGAGTTTGATGGGGGTTCTAGATGATTTTTAATACTAAAGGAGATCATTTTGTGATCAGATCTTATCGGGGAGGAGTTAATGTAAGTGAAAGAGCAGCATCGACCCATGTTCGTGAGTACTAGATCTATGATATTTGTACCTCCAGCTGGGGAGCTAACCTGTTGCTCCAGGAGTGTTTGTGTTGATGAAATCCAAAAACCTCTGAACAAGTGAATTATGGGTCATATAAGTTTCCTAGTTTATGGAGGGGTACTTGAAGTCACCCATAAGTATGTTGTTATTAGGCTGAATGTTAAGAGATTCCAGTAGGTTTAGGTAAGAGGTGTGGTTTTCCAGACTCATGTTAGGGGATTTGTAGTTAGCAAGAATATGATAGGAGGTCACACCTATGGTTAGTTGGACATGTAGCAGCTTAAACGAGTCATGTTGTTGGATCAGTCTAGCAGTGTGCTTGTATTTTACAAACACCGAGAAACCTCCTCCCTTTGTTTTATCCTAAGCTGAGGAGGATTGAAATGTATGAAAGGCAACGTAGCCTTTGATAGCCAGTGTACTTTCCATGGTTCTGAACCATGTTTCCATGACTGCAGATATGTCTGTGTTTTTCAGGGTAAAGAGTGCTTCCAGGGGGTGCTTTTTACTTAAACTCCCAGCATTGAGAAGTATTACCTTTAGGTAGTCATGAGTGATTTTTGTTATGTTGGAGGGTTTAACAAGTTGGCATGACCTAAAAAGGCAGTATGGGAATAGAGAAAGTTTTTGCCAGTGTTTGAAAGCCAGGTGGTTACAACTGCAAACCATTTCTGGCAAAGCATTGTGGTTTGTTAAGCATGTCTTCCCAGGCTGACAGATATTGGATCCCCTTGTGGCACCAGAAAACTAAGCCAATTGTTGAAGTCAATTAGACAACACTTACTGTCAATTCAACTATAGAAGGTAAGTTGGCATTCCTCCAAAATGCCTGTAAGTGTGCGTGCCATATATGTGAATGAACATCCTGCAGTGAGATGGTGCTCCTTTCTGGATTCATTCATCTGCGTTTTGCCTGTAGACAGAATTGAATTAAGAGAGCGAACGGAGGAACCCTGGCTATCATGAATACAACTCTTTATCTGTATATAATGCAAATATTTGTTGTAAGAGCTTGTTAGCTTCAACCTCTTAGAAGCAGGATAACTCAGTTTTCCTCATGGTCCCCTTTTGTTGCCAAATGGTGATGGTTGAAAGAAAG